>NC_057801.1:260266149-260272444 GCF_018294505.1 Triticum aestivum | reverse complement strand
TTTGGCGAGAATGCGAAAAGGTCCAATGTAACGAGGAGCCAATTTGCCTTTGATACCGAAACGATGGGTTCCCTTCAGAGGGGTGACCCGAAGATAAGCCTTCTCGTCAACCTCGAAAGTCATAGCCTTATGCTTTCGGTCATATTGACTCTTTTGACGGGATTGGGCTGTTTTCAACTTTTCACGAACGATACGAACTTGTTCTTCTGCTTCCTGAATCATATCCGGGCCAAAGAATTGTCTTTCCCCGGTCTCTGACCAGTTAAGGGGTGTTCGACATCGTCGTCCATAGAGAACTTCAAAAGGGGCTTTACCCAAGCTAGATTGATAGCTGTTGTTGTAAGCGAATTCGGCAAATGGAAGGCACTTCTCCCAGTCCATTCCGAAAGAGATAACAGAGGCTCGAAGCATGTCTTCTAGAATCTGATTGACGCGTTCCACTTGACCACTTGACTGAGGGTGGAAAGCGGTGCTAAAGGAGAGACGAGTTCCCATAGCATTTTGGAAACTTTCCCAAAATTGAGAGGTGAAAAGACTTCCTCGATCCGAGTTAATTTCCAAAGGAACACCATGGAGAGACACTATTCGGGAGATGTACAAATCTGCCAGCTGACTAGCGGTTATACTCTCACGAACGGGTAAGAAATGGGCTACTTTGGAAAGACGATCGACCACGACGAAAATAGCATTATTCCCTCTCTTGGTCCTGGGAAAACCGGTAATGAAATCCATACCAATTTTATCCCATTTCCATTCAAGAATAGCTAAGGGTTGAAGGGTACCAGCAGGCCGTTGATGCTCTGCTTTTACATGACGACAGACGTCGCAATTTGCAATATACTGAGCAATTTCTCTCTTCATCCTAGTCCACCAGAACCTCTGGCGTAGGTCCTGATACATCTTAGTACTACCGGGATGAATGGTGAGAGGAGATTCATGAGCTTCTTTAAGGATCAACTGCCGTAGATGCTGGTTCTTGGGAACCACTAGACGGTTCTCAAAGTACACAACACCATGATCATTTGTGGAGAAACAACTAGCACCTCCGCTAGCAATGTTCTCTTTGATTTTAGATATTCCCTTATCTCGCTTTTGGGCAGCGATGATTTGATCCGTAAGAGTAGGTTTTGCCACCAAGGTGGAAAGAAAACCTTGAGGTACAATGTGAAGGTTAAGCTTCCGAAATTCCTCATGGAGAAGCGGTTGACTTTGTTGTAACATCAGGTTGTTACAATAAGATTTACGACTTAGCGCATCAGCCATGCCGTTGGCTTTCCCTGGGGTGTAGGTTATTCCTAAGTCGAAGTCTGTGATCAATTCAACCCAACGTCTCTGCCTGAGATTCAAATCCGGTTGGGTGAAAATGTACTTCAGACTTTGGTGATCAGTGAATATTTCGCATCGATTACCGAGGAGGTAATGTCGCCAGGTCTTAAGTGCATAGACTACGGCTGCAAGCTCTAGATCATGAGTAGGATAATTCTCCTCATGTGGGTGCAATTGCCGTGAAGCGTAAGCAATTACGTGTCGATCTTGCATAAGAATGCAACCTAGTCCTTGTCGCGAGGCGTCGCAGTAGATAACAAAGTCCTTGGAGAAGTCTGGCGGTACCAGTACGGGAGCAGAGGTCAGGCGTCTTTTCAGTTCCTGAAAGCTGTGCTCACATTGTGGAGTCCATTCGAACTTCTTATCTTTCTTGAGGAGTTCGGTTAGAGGTTTAGCAACTTTGGAGAAGTTCTCGACAAAGCGACGACAATAGCTCGCTAAGCCTAGAAAACTCCGAACTTGCTTGACCGATTCGGGTGGAGTCCAATTAAGGACGGCTTGAACTCGCTCAGGGTTAACAGCAATACCTTTACCAGATATTACATGACCCAGATAGGTCACTTCTGGCAACCAGAATTCACATTTAGAAAATTTGGCATAAAGGCGATGCTCTCGAAGTTTCTGCAACACTAGCCTTAGATGTTCGGCATGTTCTTCCTCGTTCTTGGAGTAGATGAGTATATCATCGAGATAAACTACGACGAACTTATCCAAATACTCCATGAAGATTGAGTTCATTAACCGAGAAAAGGTGGCTGGAGCGTTGGTTAAACCGAAGGACATGACGGTGTACTCGTATTGGCCATAACGAGTAACAAAGGCCGTTTTAGGAATGTCCCCGTTTCTGATTTTGATTTGATGGTAGCCCAACCTCAAATCCATCTTGGAGAAGACTGAGGATCCAGCGAGCTGATCATACAGATCATTGATCCTGGGAATACCAACGCTGTCAGGACCCCGACTCGATGTCACATCGATCTAGCTGGTAACACCTCATATCACTTTGCGGCCTCACGCACGGTATCCCCACGGGTGTCGTCTTACCTTTTCCCGGGACCGTTTGCGCCTTTTGGCTCACGTATATGATAGTGTCGCTAGCATCCATATGATAAAGAGCCCGGGCTGACATGACTAGTCGTAAACCCAAAGTGGCACAGACTTACAGGGACAGGCATCCATGACCCAGCTTCGAACGTGTCGGTCATCAGCAAGTGGGTCCGGGCTGTAGCACTGGGCTAGCAGGACTCCGGTAAACCGGGCTGTAGCGGGCTAACAGGACTCCGGTACTCAAAGCGTGACATTTCCCCGAAGGGACAGACACAGGAACAAAGAAGGACACATGCCGGCCAGCCTAAGTGTTCCAGAGCAGTAGCAAGCTACCATGGCTCAGCGGTAACACTAGGAGACATTTCCCGGTAAGAGAGACTACTAAAGATAAACAACTAGATAGTCAGATCCCACACATACCAAGCATTTCAATCATACACACAATATGCTCGATATGTGCAAATACAACGAAGCATCACAACATGACTCTATGACACAAGTACTTTATTTAAGGCTCAGGGAGCCATACATAACATACACAAAGGTACGGGTCTCACGACCCAACATACAAGTCATACAGTCATACAAGCCAGCAGCGGAAGTAACTTGTCTGAGTACAGACAACTAGTAAAATAAAAGAGGCTTGGAAAGCCTAGCTATACTACGTGGTCCATCACAAGCTCAGGGTCACCACCTGGGTCTTTAGCCTACTCGTTGATGTCAACGTCTACATAGAACCCATCAGAAGGGGTTGCAGCGTCTTCTGTAAAAATGTAGATTATAGCAACATGAGTACAAAGGTACTCAGCAAGACTTACATCAGATCCTACATACATGCATAGTATCAAGAGGGGTTGGTGGAGTTATTGCAGCAAGCCAGCTTTGACTCTTGGCTAGGCTATCCTACGATACTCCAACTTGAAATGGTTTTGCGCACACGAGTCCACTACTCACCACTTCAATACACTACCGAGGATCCACCTCCGTCTTCCCACGGAAGAGCCATCCTCGGCACTCACACTTATCTTGAGGCTTTTAGTAGTTTCCATTTACTTGTCTATGAACTGTATAGGCAACCAAGTAGTCCTTTACCGCGGACGCGGCTATTCGAATAGATCATGTTAACCCTGCAGGGGTGTACTTCTTCATACATGTTTCCACCACTTAGCGTCTGCACACGACATGTGCTCGGCAGACTTCAAGCGAAAGCCAACGTGGGTGTAGACCACGACCTACCTAAACACTTAAGCCTCTAGTCCAGGTTTATCGCCTATTCAGGTTCCATCCGCAGGGAGTCCGGCCGAGGTTTCCCATACGGCCCCGAACGATGTGAACAGGGTTCCCGAGATACCTAACGGGTATTCGGTACACCGTGCCACGTACCTACCGCATCACAGCCCACCCCTACGGTCAGCGCTGTCCACGGCCTCCAGTAGGCTACAAACACCAGAAACTACTTGCAACTCCTGGACAGAGAGCTAAGGTGAATAAGAAGTCGAGCGGGGTCATATTTCAGGGCCCAATGTATGGTAGTAGCTGATTCTTAAATCACACATACAGATCTCAGTGCCTAAGGTCGGCTTCAATGAAACAACCCACCATGTACTCCTACATGGCCTCTCATCGATACCTTTACCAAATCGTGTTCACCACACCACTCTCATTACCGATATAATCATTTCACTCTAGCCCATCACCCAGATGAACCAGACCTGACACGACTCTAAGCATAGCAGGCATAGCAAGGTAGGAACAACACATACATAGGGCTCAATCAACTCCTACACATGCTAGTGGGTTTCATCTAGTTACTGTGGCAATGACAGGTCATGCAGAGGAAATGGGTTCAACTACCGTAGCACACAGCAGTTTGAATCGCGTTGTCTTAATGCAGTAAAAGAGAGCAGGAGCGAGAACATGGGATTGTATCGATATGATCAAATGGTTGGTTGCTTGCCTGATGGTTCGATGCACTGATATGGTTCTTCGTTAGGGTAATCACGGTACTCCTCGGGGGCAGAACCTGTCGCAAAGGACACCGATACACAACCATCACCAAACAATGTGCAACAATATGATGCATGCATGAAACATGGCAATATGAGTGTGTTGGGCTAATGCAACTAAAACCAGAGGGGTTTGAACTCAAATATGGTCTTTTAAAGTGCTTTTCCTTGTTCTGCTTAAAACATCAATTTAACTTGTTTGATCATGCATGAAAATAGTACAGATGGATAGATTGGATTTTTCTGATCATTTTTCATATATAATTTGTCCAATTTGGAGTTACAGAATAAAAGTTATGAATTTTTGAAGTTTAAATAATATTCTGGAATTTCCTGATTTAATTTAAATCCAGAAAATCAATTACTGCGTCAGCCTGACGTCAGTGTGACGTCAGCAGGTCAACGGAACAGGTCTGGGTCAAACCTGACAGTGGGTCCCGCATGTCAGGGTGATTATTTTAATTAAGATTTAATTAAAACTAATCCTGTATAATTAGCAGGGCTGGGCCCCACCTGTCATTGACTCAGGGGAGTCAACCAGGGCCCACCCGTGGTCAAAGTCAAAGTCGGCTGCCGGCGTTTAGCCGCCGGCGAGCCCGACGCGGCGGCGGGAGTGGTTTTGGCTATTTCGGCCACCAAATGGACCGCGGAGACCACCGGAGTGGAGCTGAGGACAAACCGCAGCTCTTGGCGGAGTCCGTTGGGGTCGGGGTGGTCGGAGTTGGCGCCGGCGACGACTTTGGCGGCCACCGGGGTTCGGTCGAGGATGAACTTGGTGCTAGAGGGGTCGGTGAGGCTCGTGGAGTGGCTAGCTAGGTGCTGTGGGACTCGGTGAGCAAGATGGACACCATCTTGTGGCCGGAGTGTGGCCGGAAGCACGTCGGCGACGAGGTCCGCGACGGTGCGGGCGTGTGATCCTCGTGCGGTGGCTACACGGCTCGGGAATGAGAGAGAGAGGGTCGGAGGAGTAGCTAGGCTCACAGCGCTCCCGTAGAGGCCACCGGCGGGGTCGGGGACGAGCTGAGGCAGCGACGGCGTTGAAAGGGATCTCCGGCGACGGCGAGCTCGGGCGAGGTCGGTGCGGTGGTCTCGGGCCGCTCGAGCACACGGGGCTCGGCTAGCTCGATGAAGTGGACGGCGGCGAAGCTCCTGGACACGGTGGCACGGCGTGGGGTGGACGGAGGGCGTGGCTACGGCGAGGGGGTGGCGGCGATGGCGTCGGCCATGGCTGGGGCGTGCGAGGGGGAGGAGCTGGAGAGGAGAGGGGGTGTCTGGGGGGTTCGGGGGAGAGAGGGAGGCCGGTTCACGGCGTTAGCCGGGCGAGGGAGGCGGCGAGGCGGCGAGCAGCTGTGTGGCGAGCTGCGGTGCCGCCGCCGAGCACCTTGGCTGCCTGCCTGGCAAGCCAAGCAGCTCGCTGGAGCGGTGGCCGGGCTGGGCCGGCCAGGTGGGCTGGCTGGTGGGCGACAGGTAAGTTTTTTCATTTTCTTCTGTTTTCTGTTTTTTTAATACTTCTGCAACTTTGTTGAATTTAGTAAAATACCTATGCAACTTCAAAAATTACCAAACTATTCCTGGCCCATAGTTGGATTATTTCCAACATGAAACATTTTAGTTTGGAGATATTTGAGCATTTAAATATTTTATATTATTTTAAATGCCCAAATTCAAATATTTATGATTTAATTCAAAAACCCTAGGATGGCCTAGGAAAATGTGCACCACTTTTGGCAGAGGTTCTGAACCAAGACAAAAATGATGGGCATTTTAGAAGGGCATTTCAGGTTCATTGAAAAATTATTTTAGTAACCCTAGTTGGTTTCAGAGGGGACTGGGGGTTCTGTCATCCCCATTTCAAGTTTCTGATGAAAAAGTAAACATGATGCAACACTCTAATGCATGACTAGCTAGGGTGTGAC
>NC_057801.1:260264586-260266136 GCF_018294505.1 Triticum aestivum | reverse complement strand
ACTTGAAATGGTTTTGCGTACACGAGTCCACTACTCACCACTTCAATACACTACCGAGGATCCGCCTCCGTCTTCCTACGGAAGAGCCATCCTCGGCACTCACACTTATCTTGAGGCTTTTAGTAGTTTCCATTTACTTGTCTATGAACTGTATAGGCAACCAAGTAGTCCTTTACCGCGGACGCGGCTATTCGAATAGATCATGTTAACCCTGCAGGGGTGTACTCCTTCATACACGCTCTCACCACTTACCGTCGTTTACACGACATGTACTCGGCAACCTTCAAGCGGAAGCCCAACGTGGGTGTCGGCCACGACCTACCTAATCACCTAAGCCTCCAGTCCAGGTTTATCGCCTATCCAGGTTCCATCCGCAGGGAGTCCGTCCGAGGTTTCCCATACGGCCCCGAACGATGTGAACAGGGTTCCCGAGATACCTAACGGGTATTCGGTACACCCGGCCACGTACCTACCGCATCACAGCCCACCCCTACGGTCAGCGCTGTCCACGGCCTCCAGTAGGCTACAAACACCAGAAACTACTTGCAACTCCTGGACAGAGAACTAGGGTGAATAAGAAGCCAAGAGGGTCCATTGGTTTCGGGCCCAATGCATGGTGGTAGCTGGTTCTTAAATCACACATACAGATCTCAGTGCTTAAGGTCGGCTTCAATGAAACAACCCACCATGTACTCCTACATGGCCTCTCATTGATACCTTTACCAAATCGTGTTCACCACACCACTCTTATTACCGACATAATCATTTCACTCTAGCCCATCACCCAGATGAACCAGACCTGACACGACTCTAAGCATAGCAGGCATAGCAGGGTAGGAACAACACATACATATGGCTCAATCAACTCCTACACATGCTAGTGGGTTTCATCTAGTTACTGTGGCAATGACAGGTCATGCAGAGGAAGTGGGTTCAACTACCGTAGCACACAGCAGTTTGAAACGCGTTGTCTTAATGCAGTAAAAGAGAGCAGGAGCGAGAACATGGGATTGTATCGATATGATCAAATGGTTGGTTGCTTGCCTGATGGTTCGATGCAATGATACGGTTCTTCGTTAGGGTAATCACGATACTCCTCGGAGGCAGAACCTGTCGCAAAGGACACCGATACACAACCATCACCAAACAATGTGCAACAATATGATGCATGCATGAAACATGGCAATATGAGTGTGTTGGGCTAATGCAACTAAAACCAGA
This sequence comes from Triticum aestivum, assembly GCF_018294505.1. Classification (NCBI taxonomy): domain Eukaryota; kingdom Viridiplantae; phylum Streptophyta; class Magnoliopsida; order Poales; family Poaceae; genus Triticum; species Triticum aestivum. The sequence goes on along the minus strand of NC_057801.1, from coordinate 260,264,915 downwards.
GGGGTTTGAACCAATTTGAATCAAAGATTCAAATTTCAAACTCAAACATGGCCTTTTAAAGTGCTTTTCCTTGTTCTGCATTAAACATCAAGTTAACTTGGTTAATCATGCATGAAAATAGCACAGATGGATAGATTGGATTTTTCTGATCATTTTTCATATATAATTTGTCTGATTTGGAGTTACAGAATAAAAGTTATGAATTTTTGAAGTTTAAATTATATTCTGGAATTTCCTATATTAGAATAATTCCAGAAAATCAATTATTGCGTCAGCCTGACGTCAGTGTGACGTCAGCAGGTCAACGGAACACGTCCGGTCAAATCTGA
>NC_057801.1:260260886-260264576 GCF_018294505.1 Triticum aestivum | reverse complement strand
AGGAACAACACATACATATGGCTCACTCAACTCCTACACATGCTAGTGGGTTTCATCTAGTTACTGTGGCAATGACAGGTCATGCAGAGGAAATGGGTTCAACTACCGTAGCACACAGCAGTTTGAAACGCGTTGTCTTAATGCAGTAAAAGAGAGCAGGAGCGAGAACATGGGATTGTATCGATATGATCAAATGGTTGGTTGCTTGCCTGATGGTTCGATGCACTGATACGGTTCTTCGTTAGGGTAATCACGGTACTCCTCGGAGGCAGAACCTGTCGCAAAGGACACCGATACACAACCATCACCAAACAATGTGCAACAATATGATGCATGCATGAAACATGGCAATATGAGTGTGTTGGGCTAATGCAACTAAAACCAAAAGGGTTTGAACAAATTTGAATCAAAGATTCAAATTTCAAACTCAAACATGGCCTTTTAAAGTGCTTTTCCTTATTCTGCTTAAAACATCAATTTAACTTGTTTGATCATGCATGAAAATAGTACAGATGGATATATTGGATTTTTCTGATCATTTTTCATATATAATTTGTCCAATTTGGAGTTACAGAATAAAAGTTATGAATTTTTGAAGTTTAAATAATATTATGGAATTTCCTGATTTAAAATAAATCCAGAAATATATATATTGCGCCAGCATGACGTCAGCATGATGTCAGTGGTCAACTGTGGCTGGCTGGGGTCAAACCTGACGTGTGGGGTCCACACGTCAGTGACAGGGGGGTTTAAAAGGGTTAAATTAATCCTAATTAGGAATTAGTGGCGCTGGGGCCCACTGGTCAGTGTCAGGGGGGGTAGTTAGTTTAACTAATTCGGTTAGTGCTAATCCTAATTAGCTACAGGGCTGGACCACCTGTCAGGGACACAGGGGGGTCCTGCCGTGGTCAAGGTGGGTCAAACCCACCAGCGACATGACGCCGGCGAGGCCCGAGACGGCTGCGCGATGCGGAAACGTGCTACAGGGCACGAGCGAGGCCGTGCTTGGGCTCGTTGGAGAGCCCTTGCTCCCGCGCGTCGAACGGTGGTGGTGGCCGTGCCTGGGGTGGCCTGTACCGACGACGGCGAGCTCGTGAGCGGCGGCCGGAGTTCGGGTGCGGTCGGAATCGGCGTTGCAAGGCGTTAGGGGAGGTGTTGGTGCGTGCTACGGGCTCCTGGTGAAGTGTGGAGCACGATGGTGTGCTCGGCTTCGAGCTACAACGGCTCCAGCCACGGCGGCGACGAGGCACGGCGGCGGCGAGCTTCGGATCTCAAGGGGCGGCAGCTACAGGATGCTAGGGACGACGGGGCAAGGGGGAATCGGGTCAGTGGCTCACCGTGGAGCTGCAGGGATGGTTAGCAGGCTCGGGGACGTCCGGTAGCTCTCGATTCGACGGCGACGATCTCCGGTGGCCGAGGAGGGGAACGGCGACGTGGGCGGCGATGCAGGGCTTCCGGAGGGCTGTGGGTCGGTGGAGAGGGAAGAGGGGGTCGAGGCGGAGCCTCTGGGCTAGTCGGGGGAGCGAGGGAGGCCCGGTGGCCGTGGTTATGGCGAGCGGCGGCGATGGTGGTGTTCGGCCGTGAGAGAGAGAGCCAGGGAGAGGAGGGAAGAACCGAGGGAGAGTGAGAGAGAGCAGGGGAGGGGGCGTGGCGTCGTCCGGGGCATCGAGAGGAGGAGGGGAGGGCAGGCAGGCAGGCGAGCAGGTGGCGTGGCGCGGTGGCGCGCGCGCGCGCCGGCTACACTCCCCTCCCTCTGTCGAGGACGAAGACGACAGAGGAGGAAGGCGGGCTGGGCCGCCTGCTGGCTGGGCCGGCCAGCTGGCTGGGCTGCACAGGGAGGAGCCCAGGTAAGCTCCTCCTTTTATTTATTTTTCTTTTTCTAATTTCTGACATTTGTTTTGATTTAAATAATATATTAAATCATTTATTTACCTTATGCCAATTTTTGCAGGAGCTAGATATATTATTCCAGAGCTCCTTTATAAATGGCATAATATTTGGACATATATTAATATATATAAATAATATATCTCCAATGCAAATATTTATGCATTAATTCCAAATGCCCAAAATAAATACCTATGAGCTCTTAAAAATATTGGTTTGATTTTTATCTCTGTCCAATATTTTCAGAGAGCAACATGAGCATTTTCTTGGACCCTTTTGGAGAAATTTTTATTTGGATCATTTTCAAAAATGATTCTGAGGGTTTCACAGATCCCCATTTCAAGTTTCTGATGAAAGAGTAAACATGATGCAACACTCTAATGCATGACTAGCTAGGGTGTGACAACTCACCCCCACTCAAAAGAATCTCGTCCCGAGATTTGGATTCCTCCGGGAAGAAGGCGGGATATTCAAGTCGAAGACGATCCTCCCTTTCCCAAGTTGCTTCATCCTCAGAATGGTGCGACCATTGTACTTTGAGAAACTTGATATTATGACGTCGGGTGGTACGTTCGGCCTGATCGAGGATACGAATGGGGTACTCTCGATATGTAAGATTATCTTGGAGATCAAGCGTTTCGGGTCCACTTCACGGATAGGATCCGAGAAGCAACACCTGAGTTGAGAAACGTGGAAGACATCGTGGACTCTGGAGAGATGCGGAGGTAGTTCCAACTGGTAGGCAACTTCTCCTCGTTTGGCGAGAATACGAAAAGGTCCAATGTAACGAGGAGCCAATTTGCCTTTGATACCGAAACGATGGGTTCCCTTCAGAGGGGTGACCCGAAGATAAGCCTTCTCGTCAATCTCGAAAGTCATAGCCTTATGTTTTCGGTCATATTGACTCTTTTGACGAGATTGGGCTGTTTTCAACTTTTCACGAACGATGCGAACTTGTTCTTCTGCTTCCTGAATCATATCCGGGCCAAAGAATTGTCTTTCCCCGGTCTCTGACCAGTTAAGGGGTGTTCGACACCGTCGTCCATAGAGAACTTCAAAAGGGGCTTTACCCAAGCTAGATTGATAGCTGTTGTTGTAAGCGAATTCAGCAAATGGAAGGCACTTCTCCCAGTCCATTCCGAATGAGATAACAGAGGCTCGAAGCATGTCTTCTAGAATCTGGTTGACGCGTTCCACTTGACCACCCGACTGAGGGTGGAAAGCGGTGCTGAAGGAGAGACGGGTTCCCATAGCATTTTGGAAACTTTCCCAAAAACGAGAGGTGAAAAGACTTCCTCGATCCGAGTTAATTTCCAAAGGAACACCATGGAGGGACACTATTCGGGAGATGTATAAGTCTGCCAGCTGGCTAGCGGTTATACTCTCACGAACAGGTAAGAAATGGGCTACTTTGGAAAGACGATCGACCACGACGAAAATAGCATTATTCCCTCTCTTGGTCCTGGGAAAACCGGTAATGAAATCCATACCAATTTTATCCCATTTCCATTCAGGAATAGCTAAGGGTTGAAGGGTGCCAGCAGGCCGTTGATGCTCTGCTTTTACACGACGACAGACGTCGCAATTTGCAATATACTGAGCAATTTCTCTCTTCATCCTAGTCCACCAGAACCTCTGGCGTAGGTCCTGATACATCTTAGTACTACCGGGATGAATAGTGAGAGGAGATTCATGAGCCTCCTTAAGGATCAACTGCCGTAGATGCTGGTTCTTGGGAACCACTAGACGGTTCTCAAAGTACACAACACCATGATCATTTGTGGAGAAACAACTAGCACCTCC
>NC_057801.1:260259731-260260876 GCF_018294505.1 Triticum aestivum | reverse complement strand
GACGAAGATAGCATTATTCCCTCTCTTGGTCCTGGGAAAACCGGTAATGAAATCCATACCAATTTTATCCCATTTCCATTCAGGAATAGCTAAGGGTTGAAGGGTGCCAGCAGGCCGTTGGTGCTCTGCTTTTACACGACGACAGACGTCGCAATTTGCAATATACTGAGCAATCTCTCTCTTCATCCTAGTCCACCAGAACCTCTGGCGTAGGTCCTGATACATCTTAGTACTACCGGGATGAATGGTGAGAGGAGATTCATGAGCCTCCTTAAGGATCAACTGCCGTAGATGCTGGTTCTTGGGAACCACTAGACGGTTCTCAAAGTACACAACACCATGATCATTTGTGGAGAAACAACTAGCACCTCCGCTAGCAATGTTCTCTTTGATTTTGGATATTCCCTTATCTCGCTTTTGGGCAGCGATGATTTGATCCGTAAGAGTAGGTTTTGCCACCAAGGTGGAAAGAAAACCTTGAGGAACAATGTGAAGGTTAAGCTTCCGAAATTCCTCATGGAGAAGCGGTTGACTTTGTTGTAACATTAGGTTGTTACAATAAGATTTACGACTTAGCGCATCAGCCATGACGTTGGCTTTCCCTGGGGTGTAGGTTATTCCTAAATCGAAGTCTGTGATCAACTCAACCCAACGTCTTTGCCTGAGATTCAGATCCGGTTGGGTGAAAATGTACTTCAGACTTTGGTGATCAGTGAATATTTCGCAACGGTTACCGAGGAGGTAATGTCGCCATGTCTTGAGTGCATAGACTACGGCTGCAAGCTCTAGATCATGAGTAGGATAATTCTCCTCATGTGGGTGCAATTGCCGTGAAGCGTAGGCAATTACGTGTCGATCTTGCATGAGAATGCAACCTAGTCCTTGTCGCGAGGCGTCGCAGTAGATAACAAAGTCCTTGGAGAAGTCTGGCGGTACCAGTACGGGAGCAGAGGTCAGGCGTCTTTTCAGTTCCTGAAAGCTGTGCTCACATTGTGGAGTCCATTCGAACTTCTTATCTTTCTTGAGGAGTTCGGTTAGAGGTTTGGCAACTTTGGAGAAGTTTTCGATGAAGCGACGGCAATAGCTCGCTAAGCCCAGAAAACTCCGAACTTGCTTGACCGATTCAGGTGGAGTCCAATTAAGGA
>NC_057801.1:260253613-260259721 GCF_018294505.1 Triticum aestivum | reverse complement strand
GTCGAAGTCTGTGATCAATTCAACCCAACGTCTCTGCCTGAGATTCAAATCCGGTTGGGTGAAAATGTACTTCAGACTTTGGTGATCAGTGAATATTTCGCATCGATTACCGAGGAGGTAATGTCGCCAGGTCTTAAGTGCATAGACTACGGCTGCAAGCTCTAGATCATGAGTAGGATAATTCTCCTCATGTGGGTGCAATTGCCGTGAAGCGTAAGCAATTACGTGTCGATCTTGCATAAGAATGCAACCTAGTCCTTGTCGCGAGGCGTCGCAGTAGATAACAAAGTCCTTGGAGAAGTCTGGCGGTACCAGTACGGGAGCAGAGGTCAGGCGTCTTTTCAGTTCCTGAAAGCTGTGCTCACATTGTGGAGTCCATTCGAACTTCTTATCTTTCTTGAGGAGTTCGGTTAGAGGTTTAGCAACCTTGGAGAAGTTCTCGACAAAGCGACGGCAATAGCTCGCTAAGCATAGAAAACTCCGAACTTGCTTGACCGATTCAGGTGGAGTCCAATTAAGGATGGCTTGAACTCGCTCAGGGTTAACAGCAATACCTTTACCATATATTACATGACCCAGATAGGTCACTTCTGACAACCAGAATTCACATTTAGAAAATTTGGCATAAAGGCGATGCTCTCGGAGTTTCTTCAACACTAGCCTTAAATGTTCGGCATGTTCTTCCTCGTTCTTGGAGTAGATGAGTATATCATCGAGGTAAACTACGACGAATTTATCCAAATACTCCATGAAGATTGAGTTCATTAACCGAGAAAAGGTGGCTGGAGCGTTGGTTAAACCGAAGGACATGACGGTGTACTCGTATTGGCCATAACGAGTAACAAAGGCCGTTTTAGGAATGTCCCCGTTTCTGATTTTGATTTGATGGTAGCCCAACCTCAAATCCATCTTGGAGAAGACTGAGGATCCAGCGAGCTGATCGTACAGGTCGTTGATCCTGGGAAGCGGATATTTGTTCTTGATTGTGACCAAATTGACAGGTCGGTAATCTACAACCATCCGGTCCGTACCATCCTTCTTCTTGACGAATAGGACGGGGCAAGCCCACGGAGATGAACTAGGGCGGATGAAACCCTTTTTCAAGGACTCATCGAGTTGTTTCTTAAGCTCGTCTAGTTCTAGGGGTGCCATCTTATAAGGTCTTCTAGCAATCGGAACGGTTCCGGGGATGAGGTCGATTACGAACTCAACATCCCTGTCAGGTGGAACACCTGGCAATTCCTTTGGAAAGACATCCGGGAAGTCACGGACTACCGGCACGTCCTCAAGGTCTGGCAAAGGGCTGGCGTTAAGAGAATATAATTGTCGCTTGGCTATTCGGGTCAAGACATTGACTATCTTCCCCGAAGGATGGGTGAGTTGAACAGTCCTAGAGAAGCAATCAATTTTGGCTTGATGAGCTGACATCCAGTCCATACCCAGAATGATATTAATATCTGAAGATTTAAGGGCTATCAAAGACGCGAGGAAAACAAGTCTGTCGACTTGGATTTCATTTCCATGGCTTACTCTAGAAGTTTGCCATTTGGATCCCGGAGTTTGAATTACCATAGAGGTTGGCATATCACCGAATGCGACGTTATGCAAGCGAGCATAGTTTTCAGATATAAAAGAATGAGAGGCTCCTGTATCGAAAAGAACAGATGCCGGGTGGCAATTAACAAGAAGCGTACCGAGAACGACGTTGGGATCCTCTTGAGCTTCTTCGGCAGAGATACAGTTGACATGGCCACGTGTAGCGGTGACCGGCTTGGCGTGGAATATTTTTCCTGTCGGCTTGCCACGGCCAACAGCTTTAGCAGATTGATTGGGGTTGGTCTGGGGACACTCACGCATATAGTGGCCAGATTCCCCACACTTGAAACAAGTCACGGAACTGGTACGTGGAGGAGCATTATTGGTTGGACCCCCATAGGGCTTGGCCGGTGCAGACTGTTGAACAGGGCGAGGCGCCTGGAAGGATGGCCTCGGTGTGAACCTGGGTGGCAGGGCGGTGTTGGGCACCCACACGCGGCGCTTCTGAGGACCAGCACCGGATGAGGAACCCATGTCACGTCCATGCTTGCGTGTTGCGTCATAGTCAGTCTGACCAGTTTCAGCACTGATGGCTTTGTTGACAAGTTTCGAAAAAGATGTGCACTCATGCAGACGGAGGTCGCGGCGAAGCTCAGGACTAAGGCCCTTACGGAACCTTGCTTGCTTCTTGGCGTCAGTAGACACTTCCTCAGTTGCATATCGGGCGAGATTACCAAACTCCCTGCTATAGGCATCCACAGAAAGTCGGCCTTGGGTGAAACTGCAAAATTCTTCACGTTTACGGTCCATGAGACCCTCCGGAATGTGATGTTCACGGAAAGCCTCGCTGAACTCAGCCCAAGTAGTGACATGGCCCGCTGGGCGCATAGCTCCATAATTCTCCCACCATAGACTGGCGGGGCCTTCAAGATGATATGCAGCAAAGGTGAGCTTGTCAGCCTCCGCTACCAGCACGGAACGCAGTTTGTGAGAGATACTGCGAAGCCAGTCATCAGCGTCGAGAGGCTCGACGGAGTGGTGGAACGTGGGTGGATGCAATTTGATAAAATCACTGAGTGACACCACGTTAGCCCTCTGATGGTGTGCTGTATTCTGTTCAATACGCTCCAACAAACGGTTGGTCTCCCGCTTGTTTCTCTCAGCTTCCATCATAACCTCGGCTAGTGAAGGAGGATGAGGCAGATTTGCATCCCTGGCTTCACTGCCTTCGGCCTGCTCTTGGGAAGCAGGGTTAGCGCGCGTGTTGACCATCCTAGGTAACCAAGACAATGATTTAGTCAGGATGGTAAAATTCCGACATAGGATACATAATGTAAGGAATAAGTCGGAATGCAAGATGATCATCCGTATGACATGGTAGATACAGAAACTGCTTCTTTTATTCCATCGTCATACACACCATACAGGGTTTAGTACAAGACCAAACAAAGTACTATTACGGTGAAAAAGGATTACATCTCATCGGAGACATTCCAAGCTCCTATACATTATTTTTCTACATCTCCGGAAAGAGTACAAACTAGGTCATATCCCACGAGTCACGCAGGACGATAGACGACACAGCTAGTGCGAACTAGCGATACTACCACTAACTCAGACCGATCCATAGTAGTCCTCGTAGAAGTCACCTCCATAGCCTGGAAGTTCAACATGATCATCCGGAAACAGACGGTCTCGCGGAGCTTGTGGACCATAGGGGCTAGGATGAGGCCTTGGACCAACAAACGGTGGCCTGCGGGGACCGCGAGGTGGGGTGATGCCTCCTACATCACGCCAAACCATCACGTCCGGCAGAGCAGATCTCACAGGATAGAGATCGCGCATATCTGAATATCCAGCTTGCACCGCCGGTGCAAACCAAGTCAACGTGGCCCAGTGGTCAGCACGGGTATTGAAGAGCTCTAACCTTAAGGCCCGATTTTCACGGTCCTTATCCTCGAGCATCTCAGCAGTGGTGCGAGTCCGTGAATCCTCCTGAGTGGAGTCAGCATAGATAGCCTGGAGATACCCTTGTGCTCCCGGAAGTGATCCTGGCATATACCGGAAATCAGAGTCCCGAAATAAACCAGATCTGACTCGCATAATGGTCATCATAGAGTAGGCGGCGTCCTGCACAGCCATCTCAATAGTAACCCCGAGTCCATAGGAACAGTGAAGAGGCTCGGTGGATCCAGGATAAGATGGAAATATCCTGACAGTGCAGAGATACTGGCTTTGATTAAAGTCTCGGAATTGCTCTTCGACCGTGTACTCAGGATACCAGCGGTATCCAGCCTCAGTCATTACCCTGACCAACTTGGCAGTATGGCCGGGTACATCTAGACATCGAGTCAGGCGAACCACTTGATTGAGGTCGCGAGTGGCCTTCTGAAAGCATAATCATAATGCAAAGGCATTAGAATTTCTAGCAAAATTTCGGCAGCATAACAGCTGTAAATGCTCAAAAAGGATTTTGAGACATTTAACAAAGGATTTCGTACACACTCAACATCACCATATCAAAGTTCTGAAACCATTCTGGCAACATAATGTGGTAGTAGATCTGAACTAGGCTTGTATCCATCAAACCTATAAGGTACTACTGATTAGTAACACGTGATCCTGATAGAGAGAATAGATCCTAATTCCTTAACCCCCGGTGGAAGAATGGACTGACTCAGATCAGAAAGTCATAAGGTATAAGGAGTAAAAAGAGCCTTACGTTCCAACCCACAAACAATTCCCCTACATATAACTAAAGAATTTCTAGACTCAACATCGACCAGTTTGGCTTGGAGAACCTACAGGCAGTCCGGCTCTGATGCCAACGCTGTCAGCACCCCGACTCGATGTCACATCGATCTAGCCGGTAACACTTCATATCACTTTGCGGCCTCACGCACGGTGTTCCCACGGGTGTCGCCTTACCTTTGCCCGGGACCGTTTGCGCCTTTTGGCTCACGTATATGATAGTGTCGCTAGCATCCATATGATAAAGAGCCCGGGCTGACATGACTAGTCGTAAACCCAAAGTGGCACAGACTTACAGGGACAGGCATCCATGACCCAGCTTCGAACGTGTCGGTCATCAGCAAGTGGGTCCGGGCTGTAGCACTGGGCTAGCAGGACTCCGGTAAACCGGGCTGTAGCGGGCTAACAGGACTCCGGTACTCAAAGCGTGACATTTCCCCGAAGGGACAGACACAGGAACGAAGAAGGACACATGCCGGCCAGCCTAAGTGTTCCAGAGCAGTAGCAAGCTACCATGGCTCAGCGGTAACACTAGGAGACATTTCCCGGTAAGAGAGGCTACTAAAGATAAACAACTAGATAGTCAGATCCCACACATACCAAGCAGGACCCCGACTCGATGTCACATCGATCTAGCCGGTAACACTTCATATCACTTTGCGGCCTCACGCACGGTGTTCCCACGGGTGTCGCCTTACCTTTGCCCGGGACCGTTTGCGCCTTTTGGCTCACGTATATGATAGTGTCGCTAGCATCCATATGATAAAGAGCCCGGGCTGACATGACTAGTCGTAAACCCAAAGTGGCACAGACTTACAGGGACAGGCATCCATGACCCAGCTTCGAACGTGTCGGTCATCAGCAAGTGGGTCCGGGCTGTAGCACTGGGCTAGCAGGACTCCGGTAAACCGGGCTGTAGCGGGCTAACAGGACTCCGGTACTAAAAGCGTGACATTTCCCCGAAGGGACAGACACAGGAACGAAGAAGGACACATGCCGGCCAGCCTAAGTGTTCCAGAGCAGTAGCAAGCTACCATGGCTCAGCGGTAACACTAGGAGACATTTCCCGGTAAGAGAGGCTACTAAAGATAAACAACTAGATAGTCAGATCCCACACATACCAAGCATTTCAATCATACACACAATATGCTCGATATGTGCAAATACAACGAAGCATCACAACATGACTCTACGACACAAGTACTTTATTTAAGGCTCAGGGAGCCATACATATCATACACAAAGGTACGGGTCTCATGACCCAACATACAAGTCATACAGTCATACAAACCAGCAGCGGAAGTAACTTGTCTGAGTACAGACAACTAGTGAAATAAAAGAGGCTTGGAAAGCCTAGCTATACTACGTGGTCCTTCACAAGCTCAGGGTCACCACCTGGGTCTTTAGCCTACTCGTTGATGTCAACGTCTACATAGAACCCATCAGAAGGGGTTGCAACGTCTTCTGTAAAAATGTAGATTATAGCAACATGAGTACAAAGGTACTCAGCAAGACTTACATCAGATCCTACATACATGCATAGTATCAAGAAGGGTTGGTGGAGTTATTGCAGCAAGCCAGCTTTGACTCTTGGCTAGACTATCCTACGATACTCCAACTTGAAATGGTTTTGCGCACACGAGTCCACTACTCACCACTTCAATACACTACCGAGGATCCACCTCCGTCTTCCTACGGAAGAGCCATCCTCGGCACTCACACTTATCTTGAGGCTTTTAGTAGTTTCCATTTACTTGTCTATGAACTGTATAGGCAACCAAGTAGTCCTTTACCGCGGACGCGGCTATTCGAATAGATCAT
>NC_057801.1:260244792-260251637 GCF_018294505.1 Triticum aestivum | reverse complement strand
GAGCACACGGGGCTCGGCTAGCTCGATGAAGTGGACGGCGGCGAAGCTCCTGGACACGGTGGCACGGCGTGGGGTGGACGGAGGGCGTGGCTACGGCGAGGGGGTGGCGGCGATGGCGTCGGCCATGGCTGGGTCGTGCGAGGGGGAGGAGCTGGAGAGGAGAGGGGGTGTCTGGGGGGTTCGGGGGAGAGAGGAAGGCGGCGAGGCGGCGAGCAGCTGCGTGGCGAGCTGCGGTGCCGCCGCCGAGCACCTTGGATGCCTGCCTGGCAAGCCAAGCAGCTCGCTGGAGCGGTGGCCGGGCTGGGCCGGCCAGGTGGGCTGGCTGGTGGGCGACAGGTAAGTTTTTTCATTTTCTTCTGTTTTCTGTTTTTTTAATACTTCTGCAACTTTGTTGAATTTAGTAAAATACCTATGCAACTTCAAAAATTACCAAACTATTCCTGGCCCATAGTTGGATTATTTCCAACATGAAACATTTTAGTTTGGAGATATTTGAGCATTTAAATATTTTATATTATTTTAAATGCCCAAATTCAAATATTTATGATTTAATTCAAAAACCCTAGGATGGCCTAGGAAAATGTGCACCACTTTTGGCAGAGGTTCTGAACCAAGACAAAAATGATGGGCATTTTAGAAGGGCATTTCAGGTTCATTGAAAAATTATTTTAGTAACCCTAGTTGGTTTCAGAGGGGACTGGGGGTTCTGTCATCCCCATTTCAAGTTTCTGATGAAAAAGTAAACATGATGCAACACTCTAATGCATGACTAGCTAGGGTGTGACAACTCACCCCCACTCAAAAGAATCTCGTCCCGAGATTTGGGTTCCTCCAGGAAGAAGGCGGGATATTCGAGTCGAAGACGATCCTCCCTTTCCCAAGTTGCTTCATCCTCAGAATGGTGCGACCATTGAACCTTGAGAAACTTGATATTATGACGTCGCGTGGTACGTTCGGCTTGATCGAGGATACGAATGGGGTACTCTCGATATGTAAGATTATCTTGGAGATCAAGCGTTTCGTGGTCCACTTCACGGATAGGATCCGAGAAGCAACGCCTGAGTTGAGAAACGTGGAAGACATCGTGGACCCTGGAGAGGTGCGGAGGTAGTTCCAATTGGTAGGCAACTTCTCCTCGTTTGGCGAGAATGCGAAAAGGTCCAATGTAACGAGGAGCCAATTTGCCTTTGATACCGAAACGATGGGTTCCCTTCAGAGGGGTGACCCGAAGATAAGCCTTCTCGTCAACCTCGAAAGTCATAGCCTTATGCTTTCGGTCATATTGACTCTTTTGACGAGATTGGGCTGTTTTCAACTTTTCACGAACGATACGAACTTGTTCTTCTGCTTCCTGAATCATATCCGGGCCAAAGAATTGTCTTTCCCCGGTCTCTGACCAGTTAAGGGGTGTTCGACACCGTCGTCCATAGAGAACTTCAAAAGGGGCTTTACCCAAGCTAGATTGATAGCTGTTGTTGTAAGCGAATTCGGCAAATGGAAGGCACTTCTCCCAGTCCATTCCGAATGAGATAACAGAGGCTCGAAGCATGTCTTCTAGAATTTGGTTGACGCGTTCCACTTGACCACTCGACTGAGGGTGGAAGGCGGTGCTAAAGGAGAGACGGGTTCCCATAGCATTTTGGAAACTTTCCCAAAATCGAGAGGTGAAAAGACTTCCTCGATCCGAGTTAATTTCCAAAGGAACACCATGGAGGGACACTATTCGGGAGATGTATAAGTCTGCCAGCTGGCTAGCGGTTATACTCTCACGAACAGGTAAGAAATGGGCTACTTTGGAAAGACGATCGACCACGACGAAAATAGCATTATTCCCTCTCTTGGTCCTGGGAAAACCGGTAATGAAATCCATACCAATTTTATCCCATTTCCATTCAGGAATAGCTAAGGGTTGAAGGGTGCCAGCAGGCCGTTGATGCTCTGCTTTTACACGACGACAGACGTCGCAATTAGCAATATACTGAGCAATTTCTCTCTTCATCCTAGTCCACCAGAACCTCTAGCGTAGGTCCTGATACATCTTAGTACTACCGGGATGAATGGTGAGAGGAGATTCATGAGCCTCCTTAAGGATCAACTGCCGTAGATGCTGGTTCTTGGGAACCACTAGACGGTTCTCAAAGTACACAACACCATGATCATTTGTGGAGAAACAACTAGCACCTCCGCTAGCAATGTTCTCTTTGATTTTAGATATTCCCTTATCTCGCTTTTGGGCAGCGATGATTTGATCCGTAAGAGTAGGTTTTGCTACCAAGGTGGAAAGAAAACCTTGAGGTACAATGTGAAGGTTAAGCTTCCGAAATTCCTCATGGAGAAGCGGTTGACTTTGTTGTAACATCAGGTTGTTACAATAAGATTTACGACTTAGCGCATCAGCCATGACGTTGGCTTTCCCTGGGGTGTAGGTTATTCCTAAGTCGAAGTCTGTGATCAATTCAACCCAACGTCTTTGCCTGAGATTCAAATCCGGTTGGGTGAAAATATACTTCAGACTTTGGTGATCAGTGAATATTTCGCAACGATTACCGAGGAGGTAATGTCGCCAGGTCCTAAGTGCATAGACTACGGCTGCAAGCTCTAGATCATGGGTAGGATAATTCTCCTCATGTGGGTGCAATTGCCGTGAAGCGTAAGCAATTACGTGTCGATCTTGCATAAGAATGCAACCTAGTCCTTGTCGCGAGGCGTCGCAGTAGATAACAAAGTCCTTGGAGAAGTCTGGCGGTACCAGCACGGGAGCAGAGGTCAGGCGTCTTTTCAGTTCCTGAAAGCTGTGCTCACATTGTGGAGTCCATTCGAACTTCTTATCTTTCTTGAGAAGTTCGGTTAGAGGTTTAGCAACCTTGGAGAAGTTCTCGACAAAGCGACGACAATAGCTCGCTAAGCCTAGAAAACTCCGAACTTGCTTGACCGATTCAGGCGGAGTCCAATTAAGGACGGCTTGAACTCGCTCAGGGTTAACAGCAATACCTTTACCAGATATTACATGACCCAGATAGGTCACTTCTGACAACCAGAATTCACATTTCGAAAATTTGGCATAAAGGCGATGCTCTCGAAGTTTCTTCAACACTAGCCTTAAATGTTCGGCAGCATAACAGCTGTAAATGCTCAAGAAGGATTTTGAGACATTTGACAAAGGATTTCGTACATACTCAACATCATCATTTCAAAGTTCTGAAACCATTCTGGCAACATAATGTGGTAAAAGAACTGAACTAGGCTTGTATCCTTCATACCTATAAGGTACTACTGATTAGTAACACGTGATCCTGATAGAGAGAATAGATCCTAATTCCTTAACCCCCGGTGGAAGAATGGACTGACTCAGATCAGAAGGTCATAAGGTATAAGGAGTAAAAAGAGCCTTACGTTCCAACCCACAAACAATTCCCCTACATATAACTAAAGAATTTCTAGACTCAACATCGACCAGTTTGGCTTGGAGAACCTACAGGCAGTCCGGCTCTGATGCCAACGCTGTCAGGACCCCGACTCGATGTCACATCGATCTAGCTGGTAACACCTCATATCACTTTGCGGCCTCACGCACGGTATTCCCACGGGTGTCGTCTTACCTTTTCCCGGGACCGTTTGCGCCTTTTGGCTCACGTATATGATAGTGTCGCTAGCATCCATATGATAAAGAGCCCGGGCTGACATGACTAGTCGTAAACCCAAAGTGGCACAGACTTACAGGGACAGGCATCCATGACCCAGCTTCGGACGTGTCGGTCATCAGCAAGTGGGTCCGGGCTGTAGCACTGGGCTAGCAGGACTCCGGTAAACCGGGCTGTAGCGGGCTAACAGGACTCCGGTACTCAAAGCGTGACATTTCCCCGAAGGGACAGACACAGGAACGAAGAAGGACACATGCCGGCCAGCCTAAGTGTTCCAGAGCAGTAGCAAGCTACCATGGCTCAGCGGTAACACTAGGAGACATTTCCCGGTAAGAGAGGCTACTAAAGATAAACAACTAGATGGTCAAATCCCACACATACCAAGCATTTCAATCATACACACAATATGCTCGATATGTGCAAATACAACGAAGCATCACAACATGACTCTACGACACAAGTACTTTATTTAAGGCTCAGTGAGCCATACATAACATACACAAAGGTACGGGTCTCACGACCCAACATACAAGTCATACAGTCATACAAACCAGCAGCGGAAGTAACTTGTCTGAGTACAGACAACTAGTAAAATAAAAGAGGCTTGGAAAGCCTAGCTATACTACGTGGTCCTTCACAAGCTCAGGGTCACCACCTGGGTCTTTAGCCTACTCGTTGATGTCAACGTCTACATAGAACCCATCAGAAGGGGTTGCAACGTCTTCTGTAAAAATGTAGATTATAGCAACATGAGTACAAAGGTACTCAGCAAGACTTACATCAGATCCTACATACATGCATAGTATCAAGAAGGGTTGGTGGAGTTATTGCAGCAAGCCAGCTTTGACTCTTGGCTAGACTATCCTACGATACTCCAACTTGAAATGGTTTTGCGCACACGAGTCCACTACTCACCACTTCAATACACTACCGAGGATCCACCTCCGTCTTCCTACGGAAGAGCCATCCTCGGCACTCACACTTATCTTGAGGCTTTTAGTAGTTTCCATTTACTTGTCTATGAACTGTATAGGCAACCAAGTAGTCCTTTACCGCGGACGCGGCTATTCGAATAGATCATGTTAACCCTGCAGGGGTGTACTTCTTCATACATGTTTCCACCACTTAGCGTCTGCACACGACATGTGCTCGGCAGACTTCAAGCGAAAACCGACGTGGGTGTAGACCATGACCTACCTACACTTAAGCCTCTAGTCCAGGTTTATCGCCTATTCAGGTTCCATCCGCAGGGAGTCCGGCCGAGGTTTCCCATACGGCCCCGAACGATGTGAACAGGGTTCCCGAGATACCTAACGGGTATTCGGTACACCGTGCCACGTACCTACCGCATCACAGCCCACCCCTACGGTCAGCGCTGTCCACGGCCTCCAGTAGGCTACAAACACCAGAAACTACTTGCAACTCCTGGACAGAGAGCTAGGGTGAATAAGAAGTCGAGCGGGGTCGTATTTCAGGGCCCAATGCATGGTAGTAGCTGTATCTTAAATCACATATACAGATCTCAGTGCTTAAGGTCGGCTTCAATGAAACAACCCACCATGTACTCCTACATGGCCTCTCATCGATACCTTTACCAAATCGTGTTCACCACACCACTCTCATTACCGGCATAATCATTTCACTCTAGCCCATCACCCAGATGAACCAGACCTGACACGACTCTAAGCATAGCAGGCATAGCAAGGTAGGAACAACACATACATATGGCTCAATCAACTCCTACACATGCTAGTGGGTTTCATCTAGTTACTGTGGCAATGACAGGTCATGCAGAGGAAATGGGTTCAACTACCGTAGCACACAGCAGTTTGAAACGCGTTGTCTTAATGCAGTAAAAGAGAGCAGGAGCGAGAACGTGGGAGTGTATCGATATGATCAAATGGTTGGTTGCTTGCCTGATGGTTCGATGCACTGATATGGTTCTTCGTTAGGGTAATCACGGTACTCCTCGGAGACAGAACCTATCGCAAAGGACATCGATACACAAGCATCACCAAACAATGTGCAACAATATGATGCATGCATGAAACATGGCAATATGAGTGTGTTGGGCTAATGCAACTAGAACCAGAAGGGTTTGAACAAATTTGAATCAAGGATTCAAATTTCAAATTCAAATATGGTCTTTTAAAGTGCTTTTCCTTGTTCTGCTTAAAACATCAATTTAACTTGTTTGATCATGCATGAAAATAGTACAGATGGATAGATTGGATTTTTCTGATCATTTTTCATATATAATTTGTCCAATTTGGAGTTACAGAATAAAAGTTATGAATTTTTGAAGTTTAAATAATATTCTGGAATTTCCTGATTTAATTTAAATCCAGAAAATCAATTACTGCGTCAGCCTGACGTCAGTGTGACGTCAGCAGGTCAACGAAACAGGTCTGGGTCAAACCTGACAGTGGGTCCCGCATGTCAGGGTGATTATTTTAATTAAAGTTTAATTAAAACTAAACCTGTTTAATTAACAGGGCTGGGCCCCACCTGTCATTGACTCAGGGGAGTCAACCAGGGCCCACCCATGGTCAAAGTCAAAGTCGGCTGCCGGCGTTTAGTCGCCGGCGAGCCCGACGCGGCGGCGGAAGTTGTTTTGGCCATTTCGGCCACCAAATGGGTCGCGGAGACCACCGGAGTGGAGCTGAGGACAAGCCGCAGCTCTTGGTGGAGTCCGTTGGGGTCGGGGTGGCCGGAGTTGGCGCCGGCGACGACTTTGGTGGCCACCGGGGTTCGGTCGAGGATGAACTTGGCGCTAGAGGGGTCGGTGAGGCTCCAGGAGTGGCTAGCTAGGTGCTGTGGGACTCGGGGAGTAAGATGGACACCATCTTGTGGCCGGAGTGTGGCCGGAAGCACGTCGGCGACGAGATCCGCGGCGGTGCGGGCGTGTGATCCTCGTGCGGTGGCTACACGGCTCGGGAATGAGAGAGAGAGGGTCGGAGGAGTAGCTAGGCTCACAGCGCTCCCGTAGAGGCCACCGGCGGGGTCGGGGACGAGCTGAGGCAGCGATGGCGTTGAAGGGGATCTCCGGTGACGGCGAGCTCGGGCGAGGTCGGTGCGGTGGTCTCGGGCCGCTCGAGCACACGGGGCTCGGCTAGCTCGATGAAGTGGACGGCGGCGAAGCTCCTGGACACGGTGGCACGGCGTGGGGTGGACGGAGGGCGTGGCTACGGCGAGGGGGTGGCG